>NC_137051.1:25764241-25784241 GCF_032717465.1 Coenobita brevimanus
AATTTATTTATACTGATATTGTGATTACAATCAATCTTTATTTCTAAAGCAGCATGTTAAGAGGTTTTACCACATTCTGATAAACGACCTTAAAACTATGTGTACGAGACAACCTACCAAGTTTAAGACTGCACTTACTACCCCTGCCTCTCTACACAATCGAAGATAACGAATCTATCAGTATATAGAGCGTGAATAACTTCTCCACTCCCTAAAACACACACACACACACACACACACACACACACACACACACACACACTGGTGGATCATCTATGGACACTTTGAAAACCGGTGCTGCCGAGAATCGGCAAACCAGACGAGCAGGATCGTGTCGCCAAAATCTCGGCAACTCTGCGCCAAGGTGGTGTCGCCGGCAATATTCAGCCAGGATAAATGCTCGTGTAACAGTATCTTTATTTCGAATTAGTGCTGTGCTTGTATTTCAGTGCTGTATTAAGTCAGTGTTGCAACGATACCGTAACTGTGTAGAGTCAGTGTTTCAATGTGTATGATTATGCGTCGTGACGGTGTTCCAAGTCAGTGTTGCACTGTTAGCTGTGTTGTGTTAATATTGCATGGATCACTGTGGTGACTGTTGCGGTGAGTTAGGTATATGTTCATTATTACAACACTTGTACTAAGTGACTTATTATGAGACAATGTAGCTCTGTTAGCTGATGAGTCAATGAAGTGCTCAGCAGTACTGTTAATCAGTGTCGTACTGCTATTGTGCAGTCAGTGTTGCACTGTTCTTTGTGTTCGAGTCAGTGTGCTGTACTGTGTTAGTTCTGTGTTGCCAATGATGAGTAGCGAATCAGTGCTGTAATGTGAGTTAGTGTTGTCCAGTTAGTTGTTTGAATAAGTTTTCTGTTGTACTGTATGTGTAATACTGGATCAGTGTTGCCTTCGATGTGCTGTAAGTCACTGTTGCAGTTTGTTGCAGTGTCAGGGCTGCTTTAAATCAGTTAAGTATTGTGTTGTTAATGCAATATTAAATCAGTTTCATTATGAGCGTTTTAATTTCAGTTGTGCTGAGGTAAAATCACATTCTACGGAGAAACCAGTAGGGGCACAGAAACGAGGCTGAGAGAGCACAAAGCTGGTCAACCACATAGACGAAAAACATCTGCCAAAATAGTGCGAAACAGATATATTAGAGAAAAATCTGGCAAAGGCACAAAGAAAAGCTCTGGAGGCACTCTACATGACAAACAATAAAAATAATAACAACAAAAGAGTAGGTGACGTGGTGTGGTCTCGCATAGCAGCGCAGATAGTCAGGCCAGCAAGGTTTCCAGTAACGGACCTATTAGCGACCTGCAGACTAAGGATTAACCAAGTGTGTGATCCAGCAGCCGGCCTATAGTAGCCGCAGCGAGAAATGAACGCTGTGGTGGGGCAGCCGGGATGACCTGGGATTCCCCCACTGTAGCCATATCCACATGTCACCGACCATAGAGGTAGGATGTCACCGACCATCGGCCACCGCTGCAGCCCTGCTCCATGATCCTTACCCTGTGTCTCTGGCTTTCTCTTTCTCTCTCGGTTTCTATATAAACTGCTGTATTTCCGAAACTAATTATGAAATTATTATGACTTTTGTTCCACACCACCACTGAGGTAAAAATCAAGGAGAGTTTTCTGTATAAAGGTTTCCCCCCCCTTGTCTGAGGGCAGGTCAGTTCTGGCGAGTGTATAATTATAGGTCAGGCGGAGGTATCGGCAAGGCCGCACTCCCCCGCTCATATGCCACATTTAGGAGGGGGGGGGAAACCTTTATACAGAAAACTCTCCTTGATTTTTACCTCAAAGATGGTGTGGAACAAAAGTCATAATAATTTCATAATTAGTTTCGGAAATACACCAGTTTATATAGAAACCGAGAGAGAAAGAGAAAGCCAGAGACACAGGGTAAGGATCATGGAGCGGGGCTGCAGCGGTGGCCGATGGTCGGTGACATGTGGATATGGCTACAGTGGGGGAATCCCAGGTCATCCCGGCTGCCCCACCACAGCGTTCATTTCTCGCTGCGGCTACTATAGTCAGACTGACGCGGGAAAAGTTCATTCCTCTGAAGAAGTCTCTGTGCGACGCTAGTCAGGAATAAACTTCTGTCTCAGACTCGTGTTTCTCTACACCACTCATATACATATGTCATAATGTTTCAACAATTGCATTCTACGTCAATGTCATATTGCGAGTAAGTGCTACTGGCGCTCAAGTTTTGAGCTGACTTTTGAGTTAGTATTAAGCTGTGTCACTGTTGCAGTAACAGTGAGTTGGTGTTAGGTTGCAAAATAAGTAGCAAGCAGTTGCACACTGTCACTGTTCTACTGTTACCAGTTGTGCAACAAATTAGTGCTAAATTCAATTTTACAGTGTCAGTGGTGTACTGATATCCTGCTGCAATGAGGCAGCTTTGTACTGAGTCTATGTTAATAAGAAATATCGTTGTTCAGAAATAGTGCTGTGCTTTGGGTAACTGTCAGACCATGTCAATATTACATTGGAAAGCCAGTGCTGAGCTAATTGCACTTGCAGCAAGTCAGTGTTGAACCAAGCCACTACTGACTTAGACATCCGAAAGCACCAAGCCAATATTACACTGAACAACCGCGTCAATGTACTTGATCCACTATTATATTATGTGTTAGACTGAAGGCTGAGTTGAGGATGAAACTCCACCTATTTTGGGTCAAGAATGAGAGCGCATTACGTTAATGTAGCTGGCAATGAATTCTCTCTCATTCGGAGAGACAAATTTGTGTGAAAATAATGAGAAAGTGGCATCATGCTGTAAGGCAGGCGAATGGTACTGATGACGGGGTGACTGTTTGTGCTAATATTAGGTGTAAAGCTGCAAACAAACGTATCTGATGAACCAAGGCGAAATAACTCGGACAATGATGAAAAATTTTCTTCCCGGTAAAATTACAAGTTGTCCGCCGTTTATGTTTACAACATGCCTCTTTGTAGCATCAACCATCTCCACTGTCTTACGTCGAGTTATTTGTAACATGCCTCTTTGTAGCATCAACCATCTCCACTATCTAATCTCCAGCTGTGGCTGGATTAGAAGAGCCGACAATACGGAAATACTGTTCCATGTCATGACTGTTCGTGTTTTCTGACGTGTCGTGTCTGGTTCGTTCAAATGGGTCTCCGTATATATCTGTACCACATGTGACCAGAGTTTCGTCTCGTCTTCTTTGCTGAGAGTCCGAAGTCCAAGTGTCGCAAGGGTGAATATTTCAGTTTCAGTGTTGCAGGGATGAATATTACTGTATCTGCCCAAAGAATGAATATTGAACTATCAGTATTACAAGCGGAATATTATAGTGTCTATTACAGGGGTAAATATCAGATTACGGTGTCAGGTGTTAACAAGGGGTAAATATTAGTGTTACGGGGATGAATATTACAGTGTCGGGTGCTACTGGGTGAATATTATTGTGTCAGGTGTCACATGGATGAATATTATAGTGTCAGGTGTCACATGGGTGAATATCAGTGTTACGGGTATGAATATCATAGCGTCGGGTGTTGCAGAGTGAACACGACAGTCTATGCAGTCTACGATGTACGGTACTGGGGATGACTATGAAGTGACAGGTACTACGGGGTGAACACAACCGTGTCAGGTGTCACGAGGGTGAATATTACAGTGTCAGATGTTACAAGGGTGAATATTTGTGTTACAAGATTAAATATTACTGTGTCAGTTCTGCAAGGGGAAATACTACTGTCAACACTATGAGGGTGAATATTACAGGTCTGAAGTACTGACCATTATGCAGTGTTGCCGGGTGAATATTAGTGCTGCTCGGGTGAACATTACAGTATCAGTTTTACAGGTATGAGTGAGTGAGGTCAGAGGAGCACCATGGCTGATCGTGACGAGAGGGGTCGCCTGCGTCTGCCCCGACAGGAGTTTATACCTTTCCAAAGGGTCCTCAGCAGGTCCAATCGCAGGTACACCATTCTGCACTTCACTACCACTACCTACTTTTCACTGTATTTCTCCTACCGCCAGGCGATTTTCTTTAGTTTAGGAGACACTTTTCCAACTTGATGGGTTAGACACGGCCTTCCATTACCCCTTCATTAACTTTACCTGACATTTTTCGAACTTGATGGAATATAGACACGTCCTTCATTAACTTTAGGAGACGCTTTTCCAACCTGATGGCAGAGATATGTCCTTCATTAACTTTACCAGACACTTTCCCAACTTGATGGGTTTTCCTACGACCTTCAATATCCTCTTCAATAGAAGTTCTCTCCATAGCTGAATAAAATCGTTTGGAGACAGCTAAAATCAATCAACAAAAACGTTAACGCATTCAAGAAGTTCAATACTTCACTTCCATGATGGATAGGCTATATCTCTTTATTCTTCCTACTGTCACACAATTTTATTCATCTTGGTATGATGTCTTGCGATGAGGAGGTTAACGAATGCTGCACATATCTAGCCCTTGCAGTTCTAGAAGTGTCCTTACACCCGCAGAAACCACGAATAAAAAATACATATAATAAATAAATAAAGTGCGTCATCACAGTGACAGAGCTAATCACTTCACTCTGATGACATAGTTTCATTTCATTCTGGCAAACGTATTCAGTTTAGGAGAGACTTTTCCAACAGGAGAGTCAGATCTACCCTTGATTAACCCCTCCACTACCATACTCTGTTCACTCTAACTTGGCCTAAAATTACCGTTTCTGCAACATGAATGCTAAGCAGCAGCAATAAATTCATACCAGAATACGGTGCTAGTCACGATGGAATGGCATGGTATGGACGTAGAGCAGTTGTATTATTTTATTGTACCACAGAGCTACGAGAAATACCCACCAATAGGACGAAAATCTGGGTCAAGTTAAGGCGTATGAACGACAGGGCGTTCTGAAATGAATAAAATCATCCGGTAGAAAGAAGGAAATAAAAATGACGTTCTCTGGATGAAGAGTAATATTCAATCTCGTGACCCTCGAATTACAGCCGGAGTATAAGTCTGTGATGTTCGTTTGTGTTTCAGGTTTGCAGTTTAGTATTTATTTCTAACTTTCCTGACCTAAAACTCGTATGAATACGCTCCTGATGGAGTGAGATGTTGTACAGAAACGAGTATTATGAAAAGCCAACAGTGTTAAGTTGTACCAATCTGTACGTGCGATAAGTCAGGGAAGAACAAAAGAGACAAATTAAAGTACAATAAAGAAGGACATGACAGTGAACATGACCATGTGAAATGTAAGGAATTCTATTAACTGTTCTTTTTCTCTTATGGGTTTTGACAGCTCGCGACGACCGACCCCAAACGAGAGCAACAATGGTTTAGCACGAAGCCACTCTTACAACGGACAGGAGGTGAATGACAGCCTGGCCCGCCTCTCCATACACCGCCGCAAGGACCGCAGCCGCAGCCTCACCAACGGCGAGAGGGCAGGAGGGGGTGTGCCCAAGATACCTTTCCAGAGGGTCCTGCACCGCACCCGTAAATCCACATTACCACCACAGTCACGGGAAATAGTGCCACAGCAACCCTACAGGTGCGATACAGCAGGTGCAGGGGACAGAGGGGGAAGATCTCGGGGTTGGGGATTAATGCATAACATTGTCACACAAAATGAACGATACACACACACACACACACACACACACACACACACAAACCTTTCCACAACTAACAAAAAAAATACAGCAGATTATAACTAAAACTAGTGTAAGAAACGTTGATATGCAATGTAAGGTACCGGTACTAATCTCCTGGCCACTGATATGCCCACAGGGAACCTCGAGACAGACGTGAAGGGCTGCAAAACCCCTTCGCCACTGAATACCACTCTAAATACCAACGGATGGGTCATCTAAGGGCCCGCCGCCGACAAGCCCACCGCAAAAACCATTCCCAACTGACCCCATTCCTCACCGACCCAACTACACACACGGGGCGGGAGGGCAGACACAGCAGAGCCTCCCAAAACCACTCCCGCAATTCCAGTCACTCTTCTAACCCTCCCTCATCATCCTCAGTGAAACTGCCTCGTATTCGGGACTCTCCTCTCACAGCGCCAAAGGACCCAAAGGACATCGCCAACGATGAGGCTGAGGAACAAACAGAAAATCTTCCAGACACCGCATCAGAGACTCCACCAGAGAATGGCACCAGTACACGCCCAGAATCACGCGCCGAGTCACGTCCCAATTCCAATTCTATTCATAGCCCAGAGCCGGCTCCTCCGTCTGCCCCACACTCGCCAGCCTAGCATATTTTCATTATGGCCGGTGTTCTCGCCAGCTTAGGAGGCCTTCTAGCACTTCGCCCTTAGCTATTCAGTTTGCATACTATAATACGCTTTTCATCTGACAAAAATCATAACCCCCACCCCATTTTATATCAGTTTATGGCCAAGAGGAGTCAGACTGGAGGCTTGATTTAAAGAGTAGCCAAGAAGACCCATGCTTGTCTCTTGACTAATGTCCATCAAATTTCAGGCAACCACGATTTTGTATTCAATCTGTGAGAGGAGCCTAGTTCCGCCAGATAAAAACAAGGCAACTATATACCCCACTCTTCTCTTGTTTAAGTCTCTGTAGTCCCCATTGAATAAAAAAAAAAAAAAGATAATATAAGTGTGCCATGTGAAGAAATATACTGGTAAGGAATAGCTGCTGTGGAGCCCTTCTGGCCGACGAGAATACGGTTTTAAGACCCCAATCAACTTAACCTCTGCAGTTCTAGGATGTATCTTCTATTTTTAGTCTTGCTATCTCCATATTATGTTATTCAGGCAGGGAGAGATTTTCCGGGATTTAGTCCTATTAACCCCTTCACTAATGATCTCTTAAAGGAAATGTAATGGTCTGGAAGCTGCAAGAATATGGAAAAAGGACTACAGTGTTCTGCCAAACTATATAAATCGAGCTGGCAGCCGCATCACTATATGATAAAAAGACGGAACCGCATTGGAGGGGCTAACACGTTTCTCCCCCTCCCCCCCCCCACTCACCACCTAACCTGATACTCCAAGTTCCCTCTCGTTGAACGCCGTTACTCAGGCCATTCAACGTGTACTCGCCTAACCTACATATTATCCAGCACTGCTCTCTCATGACGCTGTGTTCAGTGTCTATATTTCTTATTACAGTATTATATAATGCAATAAACTGGTATAAACAAGACCTCTCTCACTCGCCTTTAATATTCCTCATAGCTTCCCATGACATACTGCCTCACTTTTCCTCAATTCTCACTTCTATACGTAACTCCATCCCTACGGTACTGTCAGGTAAGTTACGGTATGAGGTTCTCACCTCACCTTGAAGCTAAACGGTTGCATTTTATCGCACACGCAAATTTCGCCAAATGCTTCTTACTTGCTTTCACTTTCTCTTGGCTCAACCACTCACTTCTGTTTTAGTATTCTTCCCGTGTAATATCTGGTCCCCCACACAGCACTCACTCTCCACCCCGCTACCCACACTACTCATCTCATTATCAAGGCTCGTATTTATAAAGAGCCCCAACCAATCTACAAGCAAATAAGTCCCCACAATAGCCTACATTTACCACACGTCGTTTTGTTTCTCGTATTGCATTACTTTATTATATACTTTAATTTGACTGTACAGTGCATGGCAGTTATGGGAGTGAATAAACATACGTACAATCAATTTTATGCACAATATACACTTAACAATGTTTATATATACGACCGTAGTAAGCCACAAGCTTCCTATCTCACATCTTTCACATCACCTCTCACTCATAACACACGCCAAACACTTCACTAAACCCTCACGCATCTCACTTCTACGGCCTGCCCCTCACCTCACAAAGTACACCTCACACCCTTCACTTCTCATCTTCAGTTCAAGATGGACGACCAATCTAAAATTCTCACATCTCTCACTTTGCACCCTAGATATCTGGCCACACACCACACTATTCAACTCACTTCATCCACACCATTCACCTCTTACAACCACCTTTCACCACCCCACATCACTCCCTTCACCATTCACCCGTCGAAATCATTCAACGCACAGCACCACACATACCGCAGCCACACCACGCACTTCATACCACACTTCTCACCGAAACTTCATCCTACCTCACCCCTGGTCATTCACCCCAATCTCAAAACACAATTCTCCACTCACACTAATTCCAACCACTCACCACACCGGTACCACCCACCACAGTACATGCACTCACCTCATCCTACATCAATCAGCACACCACCCAATACCAATCAGCTTCCCGTACATCAGTCCACTCCTCGTATCAAACCATTTACACGACTCTTTAAACCACTACTCACATCCAACCATTACACCAACCAAGGAGGTTTAAAGGGTGGAGGCGGCGTTAGGTATAGTGACCTGACCGGCCGCCATATTGCTGTAGGCTTAAGGCGCGTCAGGGCATGTCAGGGCTAGGCTCAAGGAGGTTTAAATTTCAGTTAGCTGCGGGTCAGAGAGGAGGTACCCTGTCTAGGCTGTGTGTGTGTCCGTGAAAAAACCCTGTCTGTTGTACTGTAAACACCTGTACAGAATATTATCGTGTAATGACGGTTAATACGTCTCATGCACCTTCTACATTTATCTTGATTGCAGCTTGGCGCCTGAAAATTTAAAATCATACTTTGATCGTCCTGTTACAGGCAAGCCAGCCTGTGTTTTTCTTGACCCATGACATATGTTTAAGTACGTAAGAAATTCCTTAGGTGATTTGGGGAATTATTAGGGTCGGATGGCAACATGATTGAGTGGCGATTCATTGTTAATCTCCACCAGGTACAAGAAAAAGGTCTCCATCTCGGAAACAGGCTAAGGATATCACACACTGAATACATAAAAAATGAATTTAAAATTAGCCGTGCAACTACTGACTGACGCGGTTGCTGATTCTTTGCAGTTTTGTGTGGATGAGAATGTACCTGGATTTGAAGGTTGTCAGGGAACAATAAAATTCATTCGTACCTTTAATGCACTGTTTGATGTAATGAATTCTCGGAGTCTGTGTGGTTATGGCTGGAAGCGTCCTTTACAAGCAGATAATGATTCAAAGATAATGGGGTTCACTGAAAGTGCAAAACAGTATCTTAGATCTTTGGCAGTATCTCCTGATAACGTGCCAATGGTTAAATCCAAATGAATTACTGGATTTGTGGGATTTCTAGTTTGTTGCGAGAGTCTCCACAAGATTAATGAGATGCTATTAATTTCCCCAAAGCCAGTTCTGAACTATTTCTTAACTTATAAAATGGGCCAGGATCACAATGAACTTTTTTTTTTGGGGGGTGGGGGGGCAAAGTTAGAAGTATGGGAGGATGCAAAAATGATCCTTCAGCTCGCCAGGTCACAGCAGCCTATAAGAAGGTAATGCTTCACAATGACATTGAGGAAGTGTCACGAGGAAACTGCTTAGCCTTAGAGGATATACCAATTTTGACAGCTTCTAGTAATTATCTACGTGGTATAAATGCCAATGTTCCTTCATGTAAAGTGATTAATACCTCTGTAGACAAAAGCAGACTTCTAGATGATGATGATATCTTACACAGAGAGATAATTATGATGTATTAGGAATGAAAAATTGACATTTTTTTTTTTTTATGCTATTACTATATTCAGAAAAAAATTGTTGCATACACAGCAGGATTTGTATCAATGAAACTTAACAGATCTTTGATGTGTAAACGTTGCTGCAGTGCACTGTCTACCGAAAACTGTGATAATTCTCATGCACTGATTATTAAATACAACAAAGGAAACCTGTCATTCTCCTCAAAAGATGTCATAGATATATGTTGATAAAGTGAAAAGATATTAAAGAGAAAAAGCACTGCTTTCTAAACAAATATATCTCTATGTTGAGCTTTCAAGGAAAAATTCTCACAAAATTGTAACTTATGTCTTATCAGAGTGCTTAGACAAATCTGTATTTCCAAGCTTGACAGTAAATACTGTATGTCAGACAGTGACCCTTTAATGAATCATCTTGTGTTGTTAATCAAAGCAGTAACGGAGACATATCTCCAGGTCAGATACAACTATGCTGGTAAACAGTTCATTGCACGACAATCATCTCTTAAAGGTATCAAGAGCAGAACTGCAATGAATAAGCTACAATTATTCAGTGCGTTGTAGAGCTAATGTCAGTGAAAAGTTCATGTTAATGTAGTCATAGCATGCAGTAGATGGATCAGAGTAAGGTCATCGTTTCATTTAAACAGCTAAATGAATAACATAAATGAGTGTGGGCAGTGTAACTACTGTAGTAATAATAGTATGGAGCGGGTAGTTGCCTGGAGCAAGTAAGCCTAACTGTACAATAATATGGCGGACGCGCCAGCTGCTGGCTTCACCTGACAGCACGGAGCGAGCGTCTCGTGCCGCCTCCACCATTTAAACCACCTTGTATCAAACCATTTACACCACTCATCAATCCACTTATCACATCAAACAATTTATTCTATTCTCTATTTCTCGCCACACACACAACCCGTTCACCCCACCCCACATCCCCAACCCTACACAGTCCATAACCAACACCACTTCCCAATCTTAAACAGCCCTCACCCTAGACATCACAACTCGCTTCTCAATACTTTACCCAACATACACATCTCTTACCTCAACCCACACACATTTTATCAACATATTATCACACCCATATCTGATACAACCCCTTGACACTATACGTCCATCATCTTATACTCTGATCCACATTGATCCACACACCCCTCATTCCATTTAGCCTCATTACACACACCCCTCACTCTGCTCCTCCTACTCACCCTACACACTACACCACCTATCCCACCCACACACTACACCACCTATCCCATCCCACACACTACACCACCTATCCCACCCCACACACTACACCACCTATCCCACCCACACACTACATCACCTATCCCACCCCACACACTACACCACCTATCCCTCGCCACACACTACACCACCTATCCCACCCCACACACTACACCACCTATCCCACCCACACACTACACCACCTATCCCACCCCACACACTACACCACCTATCCCACCCCACACACTACACCACCTATCCCTCGCCACACACTACACCACCTATCCCACCCCACACACTACACCACCTATCCCATCCCACACACTACACCACCTATCCCACACACACACTACACCACCTATCCCACCCCACACACTACACCACCTATCCCACCCCACACACTACACCACCTATCCCACCCCACACACTACACCACCTATCCCACCCTACACACTACACCACCTATCCCACCCACACACTACACCACCTATCCCACCCTACACACTACACCACCTATCCCACCCACACACTACACCACCTATCCCACCCCACACACTACACCACCTATCCCACCCTACACACTACACCACCTATCCCACCCACACACTACACCACCTATCCCACCCTACACACTACACCACCTATCCCACCCACACACTACACCACCTATCCCACCCACACACTACACCACCTATCCCACCCCACACACACCACCACCTATCCCACCCCACACACAACACCACCTATCCCACCCACACACTACACCACCTATCCCACCCCACACACTACACCACCTATCCCACCCACACACTACACCACCTATCCCACCCCACACACTACACCACCTATCCCACCCTACACACTACACCATCTATCCCACCCACACACTACACCACCTATCCCACCCCACACACTACACCACCTATCCCACCCCACACACTACACCACCTATCCCTCGCCACACACTACTGTACGCCACCTATTCGGCCCCACACACTACACCACCTATCCCACCCACACACACCACCACCTATCCTACACCACCTATCCCACCCCACACACTACACCACCTATCCCACCCCACACACTACACCACCTATCCCACCCCACACACTACACCACCTATCCCACCCCACACACTACACCACCTATCCCACCCCACACACTACACCACCTATCCCACCCCACACACTACACCACCTATCCCACCCCACACACTACACCACCTATCCCACCCCACACACTACACCACCTATCCCACCCCACACACTACACCACCTATCCCACCCCACACACTACACCACCTATTCCACCCCACACACTACGCCACCCATCCCACCCCACACACTACACCACCAATCCCACCCCACACACTACACCACCGATCCCACCCCACACACTACACCACCTATCCCACCCCACACACTACACCACCTATCCCACCCCACACACTACACCACCTATCCCACCCCACACACTACACCACCTATCCCACCCCACACACTACACCACCTATCCCACCCCACACACTACACCACCTATCGCACCCCACACACTACACCACCTATCCCACCCCACACACTACACCACCTATCCCACCCCACACACTACACCACCTATCCCACCCCACACACTACACCACCTATCCCACCCCACACACTACACCACCTATCCCACCCCACACACTACACCACCTATCCCACCCCACACACTACGCCACCCATCCCACCCCACACACTACACCACCTATCCCTCGCCACACACTACACCACCTATCCCACCCCACACACTACACCACCTATCCCACCCCACACACTACGCCACCCATCCCACCCCACACACTACACCACCTATCCCACCCCACACACTACACCACCTATCCCACCCTACACACCCACCAAACAAGCTGTTACACTACGTTTTCTGCTCCATCCTAACTCACTCCTCACCCCACCACACCCAACTCACCCCGCTCACATCTCACACTACTGTTTTCCTTCCACTCCACTCCACCCACACTACATTACACGCTCTGCTCAATCCCCACCCCACCCCGTTCACGCATTATCCCACCTAATTCACACTTCAATTATACTCCAGCTTCTGCTTTGTCCCCTTCCAACCCCAGCTTACTCACAACACACTAAACTTTTTTCTCTTCTACTTTCTTTTTCTTTAATCTCGAGTTTAGTAGGAAGCATGGGAAGAGGTTGGTAAGAGAGGAAAGACAGTGTCGAAATAGTGTAAGTTAACTGTGTATTTAATAAGGTGTCTGACCTGTCTCTGTGTACCTTTGCTCTACCCCTGCTCCCCAACTCTTCGCCCACATCTCTCATGCCACATTACACCTCCGCTCACCCCTCACCCCACTCCAATCCTCTCGCCTTCCACACTACACTACACCTGCACCACAGCTCATTCAGCCCTCACCCCACGGCAAGAAAACAGGGTGTTCCCCATGGGGTGGGTCGGCAAGAAAGCAACATAGTCCAGTATTACCCAGTACGAGATACCATCAGATGTAATGAGGGGGTCACGTACATGGCTCATAACTCCACCTGCGGGTCGACACTGGTTTTTTTTAGTACTGTGCCTCTGTTAGCCTTCCAAGGTCGAGCAATATGAAGAGGGTCACACGCTTTGTATTATTTATTGGGGCATAAATTGTGAAAAAGGACAGTTATAACTGGTACCAATTTCTGATACATCTGACACACACATACAGATACAGATAGCTGGATTGATTGACTGAGAGAGGGATTGATTGACTGAGAGAGAGAGAGAGAGAGAGAGAGAGAGAGAGAGAGAGAAAATCAAAATACAGACAGATAAATAGATACAGGCAAGCACACAGGTTGATAAAAAAAAATAGATACAGGCAGGTAGACAGGTTGATAAAAAAATAAACAAATACAGGCAGATAGGTGTGTACACACACACACACACACACACACACACACACACACACACGAGCTAAATTTGGCAACAAATATACATACAAAACATATATAACTGTACAAGTTATTTCCGTAACACACATTTTACCATGGAAAAATTTTTGCTTACACAATTAGACCCAAAGTATACACTGTGCGAGCCCAATTACTTACTTTTCTTTCATAATCTTTTAGGAGAAAACTTTAATTTAAATCTTCATTATACCCATACAGTCAATATACTCACACAATGAGCACTGTCAGAGCGAACTATACGTGCACACCCTGCTCGACTACCCGCCATCATCCAAACCCATCCAGCAGAAACTATGGCAACGTCGCACGTACGGGAATTCCCATGTGGGGCAACGCCTAAATGATCTCGATATTTTGGAAGGACTATAGTCACTCCTCTCTGCCAAACACCCTCCATCACAAATTTTATAACATCTATGACTTCAACTTTCCTGCTGGTATCACTACTCAACATCCTTCACAAAGTGTACGCCATCATTCTGCCCCACCACCCACCACCATCCAGGCACATCCCAACTCCACGTATTTCTCTCCTCCCCCATTCCCATCACTTTTGAGGTGACAAACGGCATACGACTAATGCCTTATCGGCCGACATACATTTTTTTTTTTTTTTTTTTCATATGATCTTCTCTGTCAACAAGATCCTATCACCCACCACCATGCTAACCAATTCTTTTCACTCCTCTCTGCCCGCACTAACTACAGTACTGATGCCGCTCTTCCCTTTGCTTCTCCTGAAAATATTAACGTTGTCAAACCTACAATGCCCACTCCTCCCACCCTGACTACTATACCCCATTTACTCCAACAGCCTACAGTAAAATCATCTTCCCAACTTGAATACTCAGCTATAACGAGAGATTAGAACTTGATTATGATGCTAGTCATGAACAAGTGCTATGGAATGGATAAAGAGCCGTAGTATTGCCTTGTTCTGCCATTGAGTTACGTGGAATAAGCTGCAAAAGGATAAAAATTTGGACCAAGTTAAGGTAAAAGAACTATGCCCACCATTATCCTGGCCCAATCCACCAGCTCCTCTCTGCTAAACACACCTATCTTTACCCCTATTCGCTCCAAAATTCGAGATCGATTCAACCTAAACCTTACAGACAGACGTACAATGCCATTTTCTCCAAGGCATACACCCTCTCCCTCTTCATTACCCCACCTAGCAGCACCACTCCCAGCTAATCCTGCCCATGCATTTCTAATATATCCTCAAAAAATAACAATAGTAGTAGTAGTAGTAGTAGTAGTAGTGGTTGTAGTAGTAGTAGTAGCAGTAGTGGTCATAGTAGTAGTAGTGGTAGTAGTAGTAGTGGTGGTAGTAGTAGTAGTGGTGGTAGTAGTAGTAGTGGTAGTAGTAGCAGTAGTGGTGGTAGTAGTAGTAGTAGTAGTAGCAGTAGTAATAATAATCTATCTATCTATTGCCAGATGCCTCAATCCCGTTTGGGGTGGCCACAAACAAATCGCCTCCACGTCACCCTGTCCCCCGCCATTTCACAGCCCTGCTCCCAACTCACACCCCCCTCTCTCATATACTGTACCTCTCCACCCCATCCCTCCATCTCATCCTCGGCCTCCCCCTCCCTCTTCCCCCCTCCAACTCACTCACATACACTCTCTTCGTCAGTCTTTCACCCTCCATCCTCTCCACTTGGCCAAACCACCTCAGTGTGTTCCTAATAACGCTTCCTATCACATCCACATCCACACCACAACGCTCCTTTATATCCTCATTCGTCAGCCTGTCTCTCCATGTGACTCCACAGGCTCCTCTTAAATAACTCATTTCCACTGCTCTCACCCTTGACTTGTGTCCTTCCAACAATGTCCAAGTTTCACTTCCATACGTTAGAGTTGGTATCACAACGCTGTCATGTAGTAACTTTTTCACTTCCATGCTCACTTCCCTGTTTCTTATCACTGCTTTCAAGGAACCAGCAACCTTTCTTCCCTGCTATACCCTTTCAAGCACTTCACCCTCCAAACCTCCATCCTTACTCATCACATTACTCAAGTACTTAATCCTTTAACCGCGGGCATTGTTTTGACCCGACTCCCCCCCCCCCACAGGGGTTCCAGCCAAAATGTAAACAAACTTTAACCCCTAAAACGCGGCCATCGACAGCCGACCTCCCCCGGGTGGCGGCGTTCGATCGCGGTCTGAGTACCTGTAGGAAAATATTAGCTAAAAATCAGAGATTAACCCTAGAACAATATACTTGGTATGGCACATAGTACTTACATTCAGCTTTCTCCAGAGACAGGTGTTGAGCCTTCGTGGACTACCAAAAACTTGTGGAGACTTTCAAAGTTGGGTAACAAAATCTTCACTTTCACACCTCCAGCAACCCGGTTTCCCCTCTACCACAGCCTCATTCTGTCACAGTAAACTTTATACTACAACATACAGGTAGTTTGGAATCCATATTTGTACAATAAGCACTGAAAATAAGGCTAAAATCAACGAAGCGTACGGCCGACATGCAGCGCGGTGGCGGTCTTCCCATCACTCAACAAACATTTCCATTTTCACAGCTAAAAACATGTATACTACATTATTTTCAATCATATTACTTCCCAAAAGATCACCGCAGCACGCTTTTTATTCTGCCTTACGCCCGTCACTTTATTTTCGTTCCTGTCGGCCACTCGCACTGACTCGGAAGAACTAGAACTCGCCATAATGTCACTTTGAAAGCCTGCGGTAAACTGACGCTAAACAGGGGCAAACCGTGCGAAAAAAAGCTAGTGTTACAACTGGAGAAACAAGCGTTTCCTATTAGCATAAACTGCTTGTGAGAGGAGAGCGCAGATTTACAGTTCTGAGCAGTCAGAGCGCTGCCATGTATCACAGCCAGGCTGGCCGGGCCGTGGTGGGGGGGGGAGGGGGAAAAACGCGATACTTGGCAACAATGGAGGTCAGTAGCACAAAGGTAAAGTATGCTAATTGTAGCTAAAGGGTGGTGGTACTGATACACAATACCAGCTGGAACATCCCTGCCCACGTTTATTCAAAATTAACTCGAATCGCAAACGCGAGGCTCCGCTGTTATGTCCTTTTCGGCAAGCGTCGCAAACGTGACGCCCCGCGTTTTAGGGGTTAAACCTTTATAACTCTGCACAGAATAAAGCTAGAGCGAAAAATAAGATACCATTAGAAAGTACTAACCTTCAGCTTTGCAATGATGTAGGTTTCATGATTTCGTTGCCTATCACTGGATGGGCAGTGCCATTAGAAGTGAGCGATCTAAAATCACTATTTTTCGTCCAACACACCATTACCAAATAACAACCACACTCTGATAATAATACTATAGACATATATGAACACTGCACATACAATAAACACCCACTCTGTGTTCACTGAGGCAGATAAAAGGCACTGTAATTGCCCGCACTTCACAGCCACATCAACGCCATTGTCACTCACAAAGCTGGACAGATACTGATGCATGTTTGGGGAGGGGAGGGGGGGGGAAGCCAGGGGGTGGGAGGTGGGGGCCAGGGGGGTGGGAGGAGGGAGGTGGGGGTCAGCTGGAGTGAAAGAACTTAATAGCTACTCTCCCTTGAAACAATTGGCGCGCAGAAAAAACGCGCGGTATTCAAAATATTCACAAACATTCCAGAATGACACCCGCGGTTTGGTCCAGTTTTTGCAATGTAATTCTGGAATGACAACCGTGGTTAAAGGGTTAAACGTACTCACATTTTCCAATTCCTCACCATCCAACCTTGCTGTACATTCACTGACTTCACCTCTCTCAAAGACCACCACTTTACTCTTCCCTACATTCACCTATAGATTCCGTTTCTTACACACTCTCCCAAACTCATCCACCAAGCATTGCTGCTCCCCTTCATCTTCACTCAACAACACAGTATCATTTTCAAACAACAGTACAGGGAGTTTCCAAACACTATCCTCTCTCACCAGGGCCACTCCAACATCCACTACCCTACCTTGTACCTCTTTTATTACCCCATCCATGTACAGATTGAACAACCATGGAGACATGACACATCCCTGTTTCAACCCAACCTTCAAACAGAAAAATTCACTTAGTTTACCATCCACATGCACTGCAGCCTTAGCACCATCATACATACTCTTAACAGCATTCAACAACTTCCCATCTACTCCATATATTCTTAATACTTTCCACAATCCTTGTCTATCCACCCTGTCATATGCTTTCTCCAAATCCATGAAAGCCACATACAACTTCTTCCCCTTCTCTAGAAAATTTTCCACTAAAGATCTAAGAATGAATATCTGATCTACACAACCTCTTCCCTTCCTAAAGCCTCCCTGTTCTTCTCCAACTAATTTCTCTGTTCTTTCTCTAACTCTGTCAATAAGTATCCTATCTTTCACTTTTCCTATTATACTAAGAAGACAAATGCCCTTATGATTACCACACACTTCTTTTTCCCCTTTTCCTTTGTACAGGGGAGTAATTATACCTGACTTCCAATCCTCCAGGACTCTACCTTCCTCCCAGGCCAATCTGCACATCTTCCACATCCATTCTACTACTATCTCTCCCCCATGCTTCAGCATTTCACCACACACTCCATCAATTCCTGGGGCTTTCCCCAATTTAACTTTCTTCATTACTTCCACAACTTCTATCCTATTGATTTTTTCCTGTCTTCTCACCTCCCTCCTTCTCCCAGCCAATCCCCAGCCACTTATACTCGCATTACTTCCATCCTCTATCTTCAACCATTCCTTAAAGTGTTCTCTCCATCTGCTCACTTTTTCTCCCTTCTCCACTAATAATCTACCATTTTTATCTTTCACTCCCCTACTAACCTCACTTCCACCCTGTCTTACTCTCTTCACCTCTTTCCAGAACATTTTCTTACAGTCCCTCCACTTTACACTCAAATTCCTTCCAAATTCCCCATCCACTCTCTTACTCTCTCTTACTAATCTTTTCACCTCTCTCTTTCTTTCTACATATAACTCTCTCTTCCGCCTCTCAATTTCTTCCACGCCCCTGTTTCTCACCCATTCATTGTATGCTTTCTTCTTTTGTGCTACAGCCTGTCTCACCTCTTCAGTCCACCATGCTGTTCCTTGCACCCCCCTCTGTCTTCTCTTCCTCCCACACACCACATCACATGCTGCACGTATTTCTTCTGTAAATATACTGCACACAGGATAATAATCTATCTATGGCCAGATGCCAAATTCCCGTATGGGGTGGGAGTTTCTCTTCAAGTTAGTGGTTTTACGGGGAGGGGCACTGACCCTACGTCAACCCACTTGTTGACATGTTGGGAACACGTGTGGGTTGGTTATATGGTTACTACCCAGCGCTGTAAATGGTTTCCTGGCTTACAGGAAACCATTAGGCTTGTCACTAACTGTAAAGCCACCTGAAAAGGAAAGATACGTAATAAAAAATGACAAGAAAGATGAGAGGAATAGGACGAGAGAGGGCAGACACAGAAAAAGGGTGATAAGGGTGAGGGAAGAAGTAGGCAGCACTACATAAAGTGAGAGGATAACGGTCACAACCACCTACCATCATAATAATAATAATAATAATAAAGCAAACACAGATTACAAAATTCATATGGAAACCACGGCAAAATACTGTATGGCCTATACTGGTATTGCTGCCAAACACGAGTAATATACAGTATACGAACATTTTTACCTCGGTCAAAAAAGTTGGAGGAGGTTATGTATTCACTCCTGTTTTGAATGTTTGTTTGCTTGTTTGACAACAAAATCTCAAAAAGTTATTACTGGATTTTAACCCACTAGCTCCCAGGGTTCCTGTGTGAGGGATTCTGGTGGAAGGGTACAAAGTGTACTGCCCTCCGCCTTCCGGCTTAGTTGTAAAGCTCATAGGTCCCCACCCTGGGGTTCCCTTCTTCACTACCTTTTGAAAATGCCCAATCCCGTCTTATACTGAGGACACTCGGCGCAAATGGGTTAATGAAATTTTGTGGATCCGTGGTTCATGGACCAAAAAAAGAGCTGATTAAACTTTAGTGGTGATCGACTTCGGGTCCTGATCCAGGACTCCCCCCCCCCAAAAAAAAAAAAATATGCTGATGGATTAAAAAAAATAAATAAATGAATGTGGACACATGGGTATGGGCCAGTGAAAAGTTCACTAAATTTTGGTGGTGATCTGATGTGTCTGGTATTGGCGTTGGCGGAA